>NC_079193.1:238488177-238535677 GCF_029499605.1 Hyla sarda | reverse complement strand
CAATTGCGGGTGTATTACAGCAGTGATTCACCTCAAGCCCAAATCCAGCCTGGAAGCACTGATAGGGAAGGGAGTGAGATTAAGAGAGAGAAAGAGAGAGAGTGTGCAATTTTGGTTGTAGTACACAGTGAATGTTTTCTGCAGCATTGGTGTGTACAACAACTGAAAAGCTAATAGTAGCCAACCAGTTAGGGTGAGCAGAGCACTAAAAGCGTATTGTCCTCTATTAAGTGTAACCTGTGTGTACATCTATGTGGTGTACCATTTTGTTCTTGTTAAAGTCTCAAGGGCCTAGTTACTGTGAAAGGCCAGGCAAAAGCACACACCTGCTGGTGTTGTAGAAAAATACTGTTTTAAGCATACTGGAGCGCATTGTACTCCCCTCATAAGTGCATACCACATACGTACATCTAAGTAGTGTACCATTTTGTTCCTGTTAAAGTCTCAAGGGCCTAGTTACTGTGAAACACCAGCCTAAAGTACACACCTGCTGCTGTTCTAGACAAATACTGTTTTAAGTGTAGTGGAGCATATTTTACTCCCCTCACATAAGCACTAACTATGTCAGGCAGAGAAGTGCCAGGACATTCACAGTGGAGTGTCAGCGGCCTAAATTCATCAGGCGCAGGCAGAGGTTACAGCAGTCTAGGGGCGAGTGGCAGAAGGAGTCGCAGCGAGAGGCACTGGAGCATCATACAAGTTTATTTTGTCACTGTAGCCTCTTTTTTCTATGTTGTTCATTGACAATTGCTTTTACAGTACTTGTAGCATTTTCAAGAATTTTGAAGAAACATTTCAGGCAAGACCCATAAATAGTGTTGTGCCTAGTAACAGCGGGGGCAGCTCATGATGTGAAGATTCTGTCTTTGTTGTTCTTAGAATCTACTTGTCATGAAATGCTTCCTCCATGCACTCACTGAAGATTTATGGGGTATGTCAAAACATATATCACTGAGGGGTACAACCCAAAAACATAACTTTTACTAAATGTAGCTAAAAGAAAGGGTAAGGTAAGAGTTGCGAAACAGAGAAAAAATTATTTGTGGTTTGAAATAAAAAAAAAACTGCAATTCTGCAACTTTAAGTCATTGATTTAGTTTTTGTGCCGTTCACATTGCAGTAAAACTGATGTTATCTTTATTCTGCAAGTCATGAGTAAAGCAATAATTCATTTATATAATTGGAGCTGTATGCTGGCTTATTTTTGCACCATGACCTGTACTTTTTATCAGTACCATTTTGGTGTCAGTGGGATTTTTTAATGGCTTTAAAATGCATTGGGGTCAAGATCATTATTTTTTAATAGTTCGGATGTTTCTGCACATAGTGACACCAAATGTGTCTATATTTTTGGGGAGTTTAGACTCTTACTAGTTGGGTAAAGGAGGACATTTACATTTTTATTATTTGGGTTTTTTAAATATGTAAAAAAAAAAAAAGATTTTCACTTTTTTGTTCTCCATTTTATCAGGGCTGGGGAGTCAGAGTCGGAGTCGAGGAGTCAGACGAAATTTTGGGTACCTGACTCCGTCTCCTACAAAATTTAGATTGGAATAATAAAAAAAATAAAAATAAGCAAGTTTACTGTGAGAATAAAGACCAATGCAAGCAGTGCCTCATGTAACCGCAAAACGAACACGTTAAGTGACTGTGAACATGCTTTTCATGTGCTTTACTATTTGGCACACAACGCACAATTAAGAGCGGCAATGCTTATACTTTACACAGTGTTGTGTCCTGCTGTTACAGGGAACCCATGGGTAACCTAGCCTCTCACTGATAAGGAATTAAGTAAATATGTTTTTTGCAGGACTAGAGACACTTGCATAAGTGAAGGGAATGGAGGGTCAATAGTTCAAGACTGAAGCTGTAAACTATTGGAAAAACTGCTGCCATTCAGCTAAGGCTATAAAAACTTGTAAACTCGATTGTTAGCTTAAAGGGGTACTCCGCCCCTAGACATCAAGAGGGGCGGAGTACCCCTTTAAACTTCACTATGGGGTTCTACTAGGGAAATCATGTTTTATAATAAATGCCCCTTCCTATATCCTCCCACTGCCCTATCTTCAGCAGCATATCAGCACACAAACTGTTCAATACAGTAGACTGTTGGCTTCCCAGCCAATAGTTGTGTGGTAATGACATGTATGTTGCCTTTCTTTCCTTCAAGGAATGTATAAAATACATTCACATATTAATACAGAGGAGTCAGGGAGTCGGAGTTGGAAGCACAGAAAACTCCGGAGTCGGAGTTGGAGTCTGAGTCGGAACATTTATCTACCGTCTCCACAGCCCTGCATTTTATAAGCAATCATTAGATTGCTTTTACAGTTCTGAACTGTAGCCTGAGGCAAACTGCACAATAAGATCTCCGTTTGGCAGGCATGGAGACCTTCATATGGCCTTAGGATGCCATAGTCACTATTTAGCACCCTGCAACTTTTTTTTTTTTTTGTAGTGGTGCCGATTGGACCTCTTAAAGTTCTGCCAGTTCTCTGCATGCTGCAATTACTATTGACCGTGGCATACAGAGGATTAAACTACTAGGATTGAAAAGTCCAATCCTGGCAGTTGCAGGCAGGTGTTGGCTGTAGTATACAGCTGACACCCGCTGCATATAGAGATGGCTAAGTTCTTAAGCCCCATCTATATGAGATGACATCAGAGCACTGTGAAAAGGTATATCATTAAGAGGTTAAGATAAATTGAATAAAAATTATGTTTTTGGATCTCTCTAGCACTAGGCATAACACATTGTATTCATTTTGCCTACAGCGTTTATTTAAAGGAGTTACCCATCCTTTTTAAATTGATGGTCTATTCTTAGGATTAACTATCAATATTAAGTTGCTGGGCATCCAACTCCTTACACCCTTACGGATCAGTCCTTTAAAGAGGACATAATGCATGTACAAGTGCTGCAGCCTCCAAAAGATACATGCCTGAA
The DNA here is from genome assembly GCF_029499605.1 of Hyla sarda. Taxonomy (NCBI): domain Eukaryota; kingdom Metazoa; phylum Chordata; class Amphibia; order Anura; family Hylidae; genus Hyla; species Hyla sarda. The sequence goes on along the minus strand of NC_079193.1, from coordinate 238,532,730 downwards.
GGCTTATTGCTACCTAAAGTAAGGCATTTGCAAACTATTGTATGTTGTGCCATTCAGAAGAATGAGACAACTGTAGTACTTCTATGATAAACAAAGTACAAACCAGCCTGCCGCCTAGACTGCAGCACTGGGTCCTTCACGTCAACCCTTACAAACAGCTGATCAGTGGGGTTGCCAGGAGTCAGACCCCCACCAATCTAATATTGATGTTCAATCCTAAGGATGGACCATCAACTTTGAAAAGGTTGGGATAACCTTTATGGTTTGGGCTAAAACGCAGCAAAGGTGACAAGATGTAGTGTTTCACGTGTCATTATGTGATAGTGTAACCCATTGTAAAGCATTTAAGAAGTGCTAGTCCACAATGTAGAGCGTTGCAGTTTTTCATAGCAGTTGATGATTGAAGAATTGCAGACATTAAAAAATAACATTTTTAAATTCAACTGGTGCAAGAAAGTTTAACAGTTTTGTAAATGAATTCTATTTAAAAATCGTAATCCTTCCAGTACTTATCAGCTGCTATATGCTCCGGAGGAAGTTCTTTTCATTTAGAATTTTATTTTCTGTCTGACCACAGTGCTCTCTGCTGACACCTCTCTCCATGTCAGTAACTGTCCAGAGCAGAAACAAATCCCTACAAATCTCCTGCTCTGGACAGTTCCTGACATGGAGAGGTGTCAGCAGAGAGCACTGTGGTCAGGCAGAAAATAAATTCAAAAAGAAAATCACTTCCTCTGGCGCATACAGCAGCTGATAAGTACTGGAAGGATTACAATTTTTAAAAAGAAGTAATTTACAAATCTGTTTAACTTTTTAGCACCAGTTGATTTAAAAAAAAGTTTTCCATCGGCGTACCCCTTTAAACATCATCAGTATCAGGAACCAGTCACTTGTGTACGTATTCTGGAATAAATTGTATTGATGCCGGCTAACTATGATGCTCATAAATCTTGCCTTTGGTGTAAAGTGCATGCATTGTAATGTAAGGTCGTAGAGAATGTCATGTCTGCGCTTAGCCTATCTGTGTCTGCTTTATGGAGCTTTCCGTGCATTAATTTGAGAGTGATAATAAGTTGTTTGTTGATTGCAGTTTCTCTCTCCATCTCAGACAGCCGGACCAGAAATGATTAATTATTCTTCATTATTTCTCTAATCCGAGTGACTGGAATATTCACAATATATGTGAGTTTGTCAGTGGCCTGCTTTGCGATCATGTTCATCTAATATTAATAGCACATTTATCTCCTGAAAGAGGCAGACATAATGCATTGGGAAATTAAGATGGAAGTATTGATCAGTTGCTTCATTGTGCAGAAGTGATGGGGAAGGCGCTTATCTATAGAAGATGCCAAGTGGCTGAGGCTCTATTATGAAACTGTTAGGCCAATCTTTCATTATATCAATTTTTATTTCAGAAGACTCAAATTAATACAGGTGTCACTAGCCCTATTAAAGAGTGGCTTAGTATAGCACATGAAAAATGTGCAAGCATCCGCCAAAAGCTACGTATTGTTAAATGAAGTGAATAGACTTTTTGGAAATAATTTTAAATCTAAATGTTATATTATTCTTCAGCTTTTGAATCCTGACATTTTGCATTTGATGTAACAATAGCTTTGTAATGAATGCAGTGATTGAGATGGAAATGCATATTTTATTTAGTGGTTTGAAAAGAAGGAATTCATCTTGCAGTATGGTGAGAACTGTAGTTGCATATTACTAAAGCCCTAGAAGGGTAGATGCCTAATTGATTAGGTCCTTATGTAGATGGCTGTAATGTGGCTACATTCTAGCCCCTATATTCTGTCTGCAAGACCTAGACTGCCCGCCCTTCAAGAAAACTGAGCTTAAACTACAGTAGAAACCTAAAGTGATCTGCTCACTTGAATCATGATAGTTTCAATATAGTGTGATGTACTGTATATTGTATTGGTGCTTGTGCTATAACCTCTTGGATTTTGGAGTTTGTAGTGCCAGCATATATATCGAAATAACAGATTATGATCTTTTAAATTACCTCTTTTAAATACAAAGGGAGGATTTTTCAAAGCTGTCTTATTTCCCCCTTTAATAAAGACCAACCTACAGAGGGTTAGGCTGGTCTATTCTGCGCTTAATTTATCCAAAGTCGCACGGCTCTTGATAAATTCTGCACACGGACTTCAGGATCTACGGTTTAGACTGTATTTATCCCCTTAACGACAATGGACGTAAATGTACCTCATGGTGACATGGTACTTAGCGCACCATGATGTACATTTACACGCCGCCATGATCGCAAGCACCGGAGCCGTGCTCGTGTCATGCCCAGCAGGTCCCGGCTGCTATCAGAAGCCAGGGACCCGCCGGTAATGGCGGACATCCCCTATCGCGCGGATGTCTGCCATTAACCCCTCAGATGCCGTGATCAACACAGATCACGACATCTGCAGCAGTGCGTTACTTTGAATGAATGATCAGATCGCCCACAGCGCTGCCGCGGCGATCCGATCATCCAACATGGCAGCCGGAGGTCCCCTCACCTGGCTACGGCCGTCTCCCAGGGTCTTCTGCTCTGGTCTGAGATCGAGCTGAAGATCACTGATAATACTGATCAGTGCTATGTCCTTTACATAGCACTGAACATTATTAGCAATCAACTAATTGCTATGAATAAAAGTAAAAAAATAAAAATAAAGGAAAACATTTTTAAATTAAAAAGTTTACAAAATTTGAAAAATCCCCTCCCCCAATAAAAAAGTTAATCGTCCGTTACCCCCAAAAGAGCGTAAAAAGAGCGTAAAAAAAATTAATACCCATATTTGGTATCAGCGTGTGCGTAAAAGACTGAACTATTAAAATATATTGGGAACGGTGAATGGCGTAAAGGTAAAAAAATTTAAAAAAAAATCCAAAATTGCTGCTTTTTTGTCACATCTTATTCCCCCAAAAAATGTATAAAAAAATGTATAAAAAGAAAATCTAAGCAAAAGTGGTACTGATAAAAACTACAGATAATGGCGCAAAATTTTTTTTGCTAAATTGCGGTTTTGTTTTAAATTTTCCAACATACATTATATTTGTATTATTGCGCCGTATATTTTATGGTAAAATAAGTGATGTAATTACAAAGTAGAATTGGTGACGCAAAAAACAAGCCCTCATATGGGTCTGTGGATGGAAATATAAGAGAGTTATGATTTTTAGAAGGCGAGGAGGAAAAACAAAAATGCTAAAATAAAATTGGTCTGGTCCTTTATGCCAAAATGGGCCTGGTCCTTAAGGGGTTAAACCTGCTTCAGCATGGTCTGACAATTCAGCATACTTTCGGCCGATACGACTTTTCCAATGCATTTTTCCATCTAAAATAGACTAGAATTAATCATGTTCTAAAAATCCTCTAAAGCAAAAGTCGCACGTATTTAGACTGCGACTTTCTGTGCGACAATTTTAGAAGGGAAAAAACTGTCTAAATTCTTTGCTAAATCTCCCCCAAAGAGTTTCTAATCTGGCTTTTAATAAAGATAAAGAACCGTAACCATGAAAATACCATAACCACCATAAGGCAACTGGTCTTTATCCTCCCTACTCAAACTCTGTTGGCAATGTAAAATTGGACAATATAGTATGTAGTGATATGTAAAGAATACTTATATGACACTTGACATATATTTTTGCATTATGCAACTCAAATCATAATTAGTATTATAACTTCGGTTTGGCCTCTTTATAGTGATTGTCATGCTAAGTAAGCATTATTCGTTGAATTTAAAAAATTCAATATAGCAGCAACAGTTGGCTGTTACTAAATTGTGCTGTAAACAAAATTAGTAAACAGGAAAAATACATTCATCTTATATACTGTAACCATTATTAGGATGGTGACAATGGCTTTCCAGTAATGTTAAATGTAACCTACAAAAGATCCTTAAAACTATCAAAGAAAACTCTAATAACATGAGTTTCGTCATGAAGCTCTGCTAGAAGCAGCTCTCCCTCTGGACCCGTGTTTCTCAATGTTCCCGAGTCAAGCCATGCTCAAATTAATTTCATCTTAGTACCCTCAAGGCTATGATAATACACTGTAATGTGCCTATTCACATCACAGCATGAAGGCATTCTGAGTATCCCTGAGAGACATGGCACTAGAGGCCTACATTAGGATCCCGCGGGACCCAACCCAAAATGTGCTGGCGCGAGCGGTCAGGAGGCTGCTGCGGGCAGGCGCGAGTGGTCAAGCATTATGCTACACTATCCCGCACCACTGCGGCAGCCTCAATATAATAAGTCCGACTCAGTGACTCCCAGTTAGCCCTGATGCTCCTCCCCCTGCCGCCGCCATTTTGTGGAGCCCACTCTCAGTCTGCCCTGGAGGATCATCTGTACTCCATCTTAGATGATCCTGAAAATGATCCATCATCTTTTGCTGCCGGGCCCAGTAGGTCAGAGCGGGCTCGTGCGACGGGCACACACACACACACACACACACACACACACTGCCACCAATGTTACTCACTCACAATTCACACACACAGTGTGCTGTGCTGCAGCCCGGGCTGGGTATATAAGTGCACTGACTGCATCTGTCGGTGATCCTCCCAGCCAGGGCCTCTGCCTGCACTGCTATTCATATGGGGGTAAGTGCACTGCAGAGCATTGCACCCTAGTGTCTTCTACATACACTGGGGTGCAATGCTCTGCAGTCTGTACATACCCCCACCTGGAAAGGAATGTATACACACACACTGCTATACACATGGGGGGGTATGTGCAGACTGCAGAGCATTGCACCCTAGGTCTGTACATTCCTATGTTAGCAGGAGCGGGCGGGATTGGACAAACATTTTAGCGGGAGCAGGTGGGATTGGATACAAATGTTGCGGAGCAGGCGGGAGTGGAGCAAACACCCTGCGGTAGCGGGCGGAATTGGTCAGAAAATTATCGGGAGCGGGATTGAAAAACCAGTCCCGCGCAGGGCTCTACATGGCACTGTGGAATCCACATTCCACAAGTTGAGAAAGTATACTCTGAAGACTTGGCATGTCTGTGCACCACATAGGTTGCCCATTGATTCCAATAGTTGCCATGTAATTTGGGCTGCAACTAATGATTATTTTTATAATGGATTAGTTGGCCAGTCATATTTTTGATTAATTGACTAATCGGATGAAAAACAATAGTGGAAAAGATCTTTTGTAAGCTGGATTAGGGAGGGATCTGTACTGAAGAGTGTGGGTAACTTAATGGGGTGACCTTGTACCAGAGGTTGAGAGACAGTTAATGAGAAGAGGGGATCAGATCGGGTCAGATTATTGGTCTTCTGTGTGTTTGTTAGTAAGGGATGAGAGTTCTGTGGAGGCTTAGAGGAGTAGATTTTTTTTCATATTGATATATGTCTGTTATTTTTTATTTTATTTTTTTTAGATATATAATTTCCTTTTTTGCTTTTTATATAAGGTGTATTCCTCATCCTGGTCTCTTACCTGTGGCCAGAGAGGGGGTACAGCACATTTCCTTATTGTCCAGTGGCATCCTATGTACCTCCAGCAGCCTGTACCCCCTTAACTATTCATACAGACCCCTGTATGGAAAACCAGCTTACATTATGCTGCTGACTGTACATTGGTATAACACTGCATGGATAAGCAAGTTTACCATTTATGTTGTTAGTCACACTAAAGAAATTAACACATTTTTATTCTTTCTGCATAATTGTTGTAAATTATTCACCATTATATATTCTAGGAACTGTAATAGGTGTGGTAATCTATACTGGAAAAGAAACAAGAAGTGTAATGAATACATCAAATCCAAAAAACAAGGTAAGGGTGTTATTTTATCTATAAATGTAAAAAAAAATATATATATATATATATATATATATATACACACCTGAGAGAAAGTACAGCTGGAATCAATTGTTATTGTTGCTAAAATTTACTATTGCTAAACTGCATCCTTATAATATTCAGTAATGACTCACAGCAACTGACAGACTAAGTAGATCATATCCCAGGATACACCAGGGGAGAAAAACCTGTCCAGAGAATACGTTTCTGAGTTGCCATAGCAACCAATCAGATTGCTTCTTTCATTTTTGAAAAGGCATCTAAAAAATGATAGAAGCAATCTGATTGGTTGCTATGGGTGACTCAGCAACTTTTCCTATGGACAGGTTTTGAATTTCCCCCACCATGTCTACAGTCAACATCACTGTTCTGTGATAAATGCTAGCTAGATATGATCCAGGATAAACTTATCTATTTAACCTCCTTGCTCTCAGGCTCCTCTTCAGCTCCAGGTTGATGGTGTCAGGAGCCAGTCCAGTGGCGCCTGAACCTTACAGGAGAGTAAGTAGTATCAGCTAGTGAGGGAGATTTATCAAACTGTTTTGAAATTTGTCTCTCAGAAAGTCTCAGTCGGTTTAGTTGAGACTTGTATGCGACTTTTGGTTTAGAGCTTTTCTCTTCACAACAAGCATAGTGGTGTATAATAGAGCACAAAAAAGCAGTGGTTATTAATTTATCATCTGCGACTTTTCCTGAGACCAAGTCAGCCCAGGTGATAATAAAATCTAAATAGGAGGCGGGAAGTTCGTCCCCCAAATTTATGAAACAGTGTGCGACTTTTGATAAATTTGTTGCACACTAGACCAAAAACTTCGTGACTTTTGGGGGGAGATTTATCATTGCTTTTAGAGCATTTTTTTGTCTGTTTTGGAGCAGTTCAGGCGCAAGCAGCATATTTAGCGACTTTTATGCGTCTTTTGATATAGACAGTTTCACTCTTTTTGCCTACTCATAGAACTTTTTCTTTTTGACCATGCAGTGGTCACATATTTATCATTTGCGACTTTTGTCAAAAGTCGCTATTTTGTGCGCAAAGGTACTTTTTTTTAGGTGCAAAGCTACACCACCTACCAGTAGGCTTAAGAATCACTTCTACCTTCCACAATTTAACCTTTAACCTCTTGTGGACAACAGCGTCCCACTCCTTTTCTATGACACGGGATCAGGAGCTGAGCCCGGGTCATAGCTGGGTGGTCCTGGCCACTATCTGCCACCAGGACTCATCTATAATACCAGACATCACCGACCACGGTGATGCCCAGCTTTAACCCCTTAGACACCACAATCAAATTTGATTGTAGCTTCTAAAATGCAAGTAAAAATGTCCATCAGCTCTTTGAAAATAAGTAAAAACACCTAACCTGCCAAATTCAGGACCCGGGAAAGCGTCTACTTCCCTCCCTCACAAGCGTCTAGAAATAGTGTATGTGGTAGAGCTTTTCCCACCACAGCAGAGCTGCGCAAAATTCATCATCCTGCCGTACCTTCTTCATAAATAAGATGCACGCTAGTCAAACCCACCACCCAAATAAATGTTAAAATAGCTCCACTGTAGACGTTCTTTGATAAATTTGGGCCTTCATGTCTAAACTACTGCAAAAAATAGATCAGGATGATAAATCTCCCCCATTGTCTTTTGGATTACTTCAATAAATATTAAGTGGTTTAACAAAAAAAAAAAGAGGGCAGTTTCTATTGTTCCATCTAAAACATCATAGTGGGTGAGTGTGTCAATGAGGGACTTGCTTGGTTCTCTTTTAACCTCTTGGAGACACAGGGCGTATGCATATGCCCTCCATCGCCGATCCTTAAGGACCCAGGGCATACCTGTACGCCTGTGGGAATTCCGGTTCCCCCCGCTTGCCGGTCAGGGACCGGACCGGGATGCCTGCTGAAATCATTCAGCAGGGACCCATGCTGATCAATTCAGATCAGCGTTTTGCGGCGATACTGTGTCAATCTGGTCCCCGGTGACCCAGGTTTGACCCGTAGGGTAATTTTGGTATTAGAAGCAAGGGTAATTCATGCATCCAGGTCCGTCCCTATGCAAATCTGTAATTTAGGCCTCAAATGCGCATGGCGCTTTCTTACTTCGGAGACCTGACGTATTTCAAGGTAACAATTTAGTGCCACATATGGGGTATTTCCGTACACAGGAAAATTTGCCTAACAAATTTTGGTGGGCTTTTTCTCATTTCACCCCTTATGAAAAGGTAAAGTTGGGGTCTACACCAGCATGTTGTTGTAAAATGTTTTTATTTTTTACACTAACATGCTGGTGTTGCCCCATACTTTTCATTTTCACAAGAGGTAAAAAGAAAAAAAAGACCCCAAAATTTGTAATGCAATTTTTCCCCGTACGAAAATACCCATTATATGGACGTAAAATGCTCTGCGGATGCAAAACAGGGTTCAGGAGTAAGAGCACACTATTTACATTTGAGGTCTAAATTGGTAATTTACACAGGGGTGGCTGATTTTAAAGCGGTTCTGACATAAACACACAAAAAAAAAAAAATACCCACATGTGACCCCATTTTGGAAACTAGACCTCTCATGGAACATAACATGGGGTATAGTGAGCCTTAACACCCCACAGGTGTTTGATGAATTTTCATTAAAGGGGTTATCCAGGAAAAAACTTTTTTTTATATATCAGCTAGCTCCAGAAAGTCAAACAGATTTAGCAAATTACTTCTATTAAGAAATATTAATCCTTTCAGTACTTATGAGCTACTGAGGTTGAGTTGTTCTTTTTTAAGTGCAAACCTCTTCTAAACTGAGCTGTTCCCGAGACACGTGTCATCAGAGAGCACTTAGACAGAAAAGAACAACTCAACTTCAGAAGCTCCTAAGTACTGAAAGGATTAAGATTTTTTAATAGAAGTAATTTACAAATCTGTTTAACTTTCTGGAGCCAGTTGATATATATAAAAGCAAGTTTTTCCCTGGATAACAACTTTAAAGTTGGATGGGAAAATGAAAACAAAAAATTTTTTTTCACTAAAATGCTGGCGTTACCCTAAATTTTTCATTTTCACAAGGGAAAATAGGAAAAAAAAGCCCCCAAAATATGTGACCCCATTTCTTCTGAGTAACAGAAGAACATACCCCATATGTGGATGTAAAGTGCTCTGTGGGCGCACTACAATGCTCAGAAGAGAAGGAGTGCCATTGGGCTTTTGGAGAGAAAATTTGTCCGGAATTAAAGGCCACGTGCGTTTACAAAGCCCCCATTTTGCAAGAACAATGGACCCCCCCACATGTGACCCCATTTTGGAAACTACACCCCTCACCTAATATTAGTATGGGGTACAGTGAGCATTTACACCCCACAGGTGTCTGACAGATTTTGGAACAATGGTCCGTGTAATTTTTCATTTGCACAGCATACTGTTCCAAAGATCTGTCAAACGCCAATGGGGTGTAAATGCTCACTGCACCCCTTATTAAATTCTGTGAAGGGTATAGTTTCCAAAATGGGGTCTTTCGTTGGTGGGGGGGGGGGGGGGGGGGTCCACTGTTCTGGCACCATGGGGGCTTTGTAAACGCACATGGCCCCCGACTTCCATTCCAAACAAATTCTCTCTCCAAAAGCTCAATGGCGCTCCTTCTCTTCTGTGCATTGTAGTTCATCCGCACATCCACACATGGGGTATTTCCATACTCAAAAGAAATGGTATTACAAATTTTGGGGGGCATTTTCTCTTATTACCCCTTGTAAAAAAAAAAATTAATTTGGGGAAAAACAGCATTTTTGTGAAATTTTTTCCATTTTACACATCCGAATTTAATGAAATGTCATCAAACACCGGTGGGGTGTTAAGGCTCATTGTACTCCTTTTTACGTTCCTTGAGGGGTGTAGTTTACAAAATAGTATGCCATGTGTTTTTTTTGCTGTCCTGGCACCATAGGGGCTTCCTAAATGCGACATGCCGCCCCAAAAAACATTTCAGCAAAATTTGCTTTCCAAAATCCAAATGTGACTCCTTCTCATCTGAGCATTGTAGTGCGCCAGCAGAGCACTTGACGTCTACACATGGTGTATTTCCATACTCAGAAGGAATGGGGTTACAATTTTTGGGGGCCATTTTATCCTATTACCCCTTGTAAAAATTTAAAATTTGGGGCAAAAACTGCATTTTAGTGACATTTTTTTTTTATTTCTTTTACACATCCAACTTTAACAAAAAGTCATCAAACACCTGTGGGGTTTTATTTATTTTTATTTTTTTTACTTTTGCTCATCTGGCACCATAGGGGCTTCCTGAATGCGACATGCCCCTAAAAACCATTTCAGCAAAATTCACTCTTCAAAATCCCATTGTCGCACCTTTCCTTCTGAGCCCTGTACTGCACCTGCAGAACACTCTACATCCACACATGAGGTATTTCCTTACTCGAGAGAAATTGGGTTACAAATTTTGGGGGGTATTTCTCTCCTTTTACCCCTTGTAAAAATTTTAAAAATGGCTGTACATGAACATCTGTAAAAAATGAAGATTTTGAATTTTCTCCTTCACTTTCCTGCTATTTCTGTGAAACACCTAAAGGGTAAACAAACGTTTTTAATGTAATTTTGAATACTTTTGAGGGGTGCAGTTTCTATAATGGGTTAATTTATGGGGTAATTCTCACAGAAAGGCCCCTCAAATCCACTTTAAACTTAACTGGACCCTGAAAAATTCTAATTATGAATTTTTTTTGAAAATTTTGAAAATTGCTGCTATACTTTGAAGCCCCCTAATGTCTTCAAAAATTAAAAACATGTCAACTTTATGATGCCAACATAAAGTAGACATATTTTATTTTTGAATCAATATATCATTTATTTGGAATGTCCATTTTCCTTACAAGCAGAAAGTTTCAAAGTTAGAAAAATGCTAAATTAGTAACAACAGAAATTTACCACTATGTTAAAGGGGTTCTCCACTGCCCTGCCTTCCAGAGCTTCGCTCGCAGCGTCCGAAAGTTTATTACTCCGAACTCTGTGTGAGGGCTTCCGTGTTCGAGGCTGCCCCCTCGTGACGTCACGCCCGCCCCCTTGTGACGTCACACCCACCCTCTCAATAAAAGTCTATGTGAAGGGGGCGCGACCACTGTCACGCCCCCTTCCCATAGACTTTCATTGAGGGGGCAGGCGTGACGCCATGAGGGGGCGGCCTCGAACACGGAAGCCAGCACACAGCGTTCGGAGTAATAAACTTCTGGACGCTGCGAGCAGAGCTCTGGAAGGCAGGGCAGTGGAGAACCCCTTTAAAGTAGAATATGTCACGAAAAAACAATCTCGGAAGCAGAATAAAAGGTAAAAGCATCTCAGAGTTATTGATGCATAAAATGACAGTGGTCAGAATTGCAAGGTGAAAATGGGCTGAGTCCCTAAGGGGTTAAACCAGGTGATTCAAAACAGCAACAATTATAAATACACATCTCAAATCAGCTAGGTTAGGAAATAGTTCTATTATGGCCTCGGACAGAGAAGAGTTAATGTCTTTAAGTTCTGGCAAGCTAGGGAAGTAAAGGGGTTTATATCTGGATCCCTAATGATCTTGTACCAGAGAAGGTGTTATTGCTAAAATCCCTCATGGCATAGGGTAAAGAAAGAGCTTATTATTAGAGAAAAGGTTAATTACACCATTCCTGGTGGTCTAGGTCAGTCAAGAGCTAAATGTCAGCACCCTTGGTATTCTAAGGGAGAAAAGTGGATAATATTTGCATCCCTGGCAGTCTAGAGTAGTGATGAGTTGGGTGTCTATAAGATACACAGATACCCTACCATTCACTTTAACCTCTTAAGGATGCAGGGCGTACCTGTACGCCCTGCGCCCAGTCCTGGTATTTAAAACGGGGTCATACTGTAACCCCGCATCATACCGGGTTGGTCCCAGCGGCTTATGATAGCCGTGACCCTGGGCTAATAGCGCGCGGTACCGATCGTTGTGCCGCGAGCTATTAACCCTTTAGACGTGGCAATCAAAGTTCATCGCCGCGTCTAAAACGAAAGTAAAAGCTTCCGGGCAGCTTAGTCGAGCTGATCGAGACTATTGCGATAAAATCGCGATGTCCTGATCAGTTAGGACGCTCCGTCGTGTCCGATCGGCACATGATTGCTCCAAGCCTGAGCTACAGGCTTGAGCAATCAACCCCCTATAACGCTGATCCATGCAAAGCTATGGCTTTGCAGGGATCAGTGTAAATGATCAGTGTGTGCAGTGTTATAGCCCCATATGGAAGTGAAAAAAAAAAAGTTAATGAAGGTCATTTAACCCCTTCCCTAATAAAAGTTTGAATCATCCCCCTTTTCCCATAAAAAAAAAAAAAAAAAAAAACTGTGTAAATAAAAATAAAGATAAGTGGTATTGCCGCGTGCGGAAATGTCCGAACTATAAAAATATATCGTTAATTAAACCGCACGGTCAATGGCGTGCGGGAAAAAAATGCCAAAGTCCAAAATAGCGTATTTTTTGGTCACTTTTTATATCATGAAAAAATGAATAAAAAGCGATCAAAACGATCAATACAAAAATGGTACCGATAAAAACTTGAGAACACTTTGAAAAACATGAGCCCTTATACTGGCCCATACGCGGAAAAATAAAAAAAGTTATAGGGGTCAGAAGTTGAGAATTGTTTACAAATAAATTTTCCTGCATGTAGTTATGATTTTTTTCAGAAGTACGACAAGACCAAACCTATATAAGTAGGGTATCATTTTAACCGTATGGAACTACAGAATAAAGATAAGGTGTCATTTTAACTGAAAAATGTACTGCATAGAAACGGAAGCCCCCAAAAGTTACAAAATTAAATTTTTTCTTCAATTTTGTCGCACAATGATTTTTTTTTTTTCTGTTTCGCCGTGGATTTTTTTGTAAAATGACTGTCACTGCAAAGTAGACTTGGTGGCACAAAAAATAATCCATCGTATGGAATTTTATGTGCAAAATTGAAAGCGTTATGATTTTTAGAAGGTGATGAGGAAAAAATGAAAATGGAAAAACGCTGAGTCCTTAAGGGGTTAAGGAAGACACTGGGTGCACTACGGTTTATCCTTCTGCTGGAATTCCTTTAATTCCATGTCCCCTTATGATCAGTGCTAGTCCATCTGAGAGCAGGGTAATATTTCTCAGACTGCTGAAGCATAGTGCATAGGAGTGTAGTCTGAGAAGCAGTTAGCGATTTTACCTAAATGAAGATGGGGCATGGAAATTGAGGAAAAAGATGGAGAAAAAAAGAGAGTCCGCCAAATATTTTACTTTACTTTTAGCATTTAATATGACATTTTTCTTGCTAACTGAAAGTGTCCCTTTAAGTTTGTCCACGAGTAAGTAATGGAGCTTATGACAGGAGGACACATGAATGACTTCCCTTTGACAAGGAAGGAAAGACACTGTCAAGGAATGGCCTATCAATTGCAATACTAAAAAAATTGCTAATATTGGTGTTCACTTTGAAAAATATTTAAGAAGTGTATATCATAATACTTGTTTACCATAAGAGAGAAATTGTCCCTGCTTAGAAGGTGCACAGTTTACTAGAAGCCTAAACATTTCCTTGCATAAGTATTTTAGGCATATTCAGCACCAAAGGAGGAGTTAATGTGACATTTTGTCATTCGGGTAATGAATCATCTATTGAAAGTTCCCCAGGAATGAAGAACAGGATGGTTTAGTAATTTGCCTCGGGAATGCAAAACTGTCAATATATGTCTGAAACGGGCAGCTAGTGGTGAACATTGACGACTGTTTTGTTTAATGTGTTGATGGTCTCTGCTAGCATAAACTGTCCATCACTATTGTCTATTTCTCCTGAAGACTAGATTCCCTGCAGGCTAGAGGAGGGCCACATTAACTGTCCAGGCTCTGATGAGAATCCTAGTCAATTAACTCAGTTTCTTGGGAGTTAAGAGCATCTAACTTTACACATAGCAGTTTGTGCCACACGGTTTTCTAAAATTAGTCAGTCTGTCAGAAGATGAATAAATATGTTCAGTTTTGTAATGGATAACAAATGTTGCTCACATCTGAATGAAGAAAGTACTTCTAGTAGCACCTGCAAAGATTAAAACACTTCACCTCTATTACAGTATGTAATCTGTAAATTGCATACACTGATCATTGCTATGCCATAGCATTGAACAGTGTTATCGGCACTCCTTTACTACTGCCTGCCAGGGAGCAACGATTGGACAGCACAAAGCACAGTAAGGGACCTCCGGCCGTCCTCTCAGGTGATTGAGATCACCGCGGTGAAGCGTTCCTGAGCTAGCCAGCAGTTAATTTCAGGACCGGAACATCCCTAATAAAAAATAATGACTGTAAAATGTAGGGAAATTACATACAATTGGTATTGGAAAATCTATCACCTCCTTAGTAACCTCATGAATTTAGTGTATAATAACTTTCTGAAATATATATAATTTAATAAGTTAAAGGGAGACTGGAATTTACAGCAGGGAAGAATAGACATCTCTGTTAGGCAGTGTTTTTGGCCAAAGCCAGAAGTGGGTTCAAAACACTCTACTTTCTGCTGGATCCACTTCTGTCTCCCCCCTCAAGAAAAAAACTGCCAAGTGGAAACCCAGCCTGAGACTTCCTGCTTCTAAACAAGAAAAGTAATTTGTCTGGGTGGAGACTATAAACACAGGGGAGATCTATGCTGCTACTTTACTAAATGCTGGCTGTTATACAGAGAAAGAGGCTTTTCAGTGTAATGTGGCTGATGCAGGCTGGTTGTGTGAATGCTGTGAGGAACTCATATTAACCCCTTACCATCAGCTGTGTCCTCCTCTTGCAGTTTTACTCTTTACGGGAAGCTATGTCCTTCCCTAGCAGAGTAACCCTTTACAAGCAGCTTTTGCCCTTATCTGGGGTTCGTGATGCCAAAGGAAATCTTTATTACATGATGATAAATAAAAGTCTCTATTGGTCTAAAGTATGGCTGCACGATTTGGGAAAAATGTGCGATTCAGATTATGGAGGTAAATATTGCAATTTCAATATGTGATTGCGATATAATAAACAAGGGGTAAAATCCCCCCCCCCCAGTTCATATCCAATCCCCTTATTTCATAAAGCCAACCCCCCTCTTAATTTCATGTACAATGACTGAACAGAAAATGGATGGGATTGGATATGAAACGGGGAGAAATTAGCTGAATTCCTCCTCCGCATTTCATGTGCCTGGCTTAGTCTACACGCTCTGGGGTGTTGTTGCATTTCTCTATGGTGCAGTGCAGCCACGTGGGAAGGAGCAATAGGGAGTGTTTGATTCTACACAGTGCACTTCGGTAAAAATGACAGATTATCATTATTCTATTTTATTGTACTACCTAAAAATTTGATTTTTTTGCAAAAAAAAAATTGTATGCCTAAAGTTGTCCTCCTCTGACCCCTATTGCTGTATAAGGGCAATTTTTTTGTATTGTGATCTGTAGTTTTTATCAGGACTATTTCTGTTTTGATGGGACTTTTTGACCACTTTTTTATTAATTTCTTTTTCTGATATATGAAGTGACCAAAAATTAGTAATCCTGGTGTTTTTTACATTCACATCATTGACCGTGCGGTTTTAAAACTTTTATTTTCATAGTTCGGGCATTTATGCATGCGGCGATACTAAATATGTTTATTTTTGTTTACATCATTTTATTTAAAAATGGGAAAAGGGGGGATGATTTAAACTTTTATTAGGCGAGGGGCTTATTATTATGTATTACCTTTGCTTTTTACATTGTTTTTTTTTTTAAATACATTTTTTTAGTCCCCATAGGGCAGTGTTTTCCAAATAGTGTGCCTCTAGAATCTAGATGTTGCAAAACTACAGCTCCCAGCATGCCTAAATCCAAAGGCTGTCCGGGCATGCTGGGAGTTGTAGTTTTGCAACAGCTGGAGGCACACTGTTTGAAAACACTGCCCTATGGGGTCTACACTACTACTTGTAATTCTTGCAGACACTGATCATGTTATGCCATAGGCCTCCGCCTGTCCTCTCAGCTGATCAGGACGCCAAGGCAACGGTTATCCCCATCAGCTCTACTGAGCTACTGGAGATTGTTCTTGGCATTTTTGATGCCACAATGAACGTTGATTGCGGCGTCTAAAGGGTTAATGCCGGACATCACCCGGATCTATGATGTCCAGCATTAGCCACTATGAAGAGAGTTCTGCTTCTGAACTCTCTTCATACACCCACTGCATGGCTGCGCCGTATTTATATGGCGGCCAGTCGTGGCGGGAGGAGACATAGTGAGATGCACAATGGAGGGGCCGGGCCGCACTGGAGCTGAGCATACTACCGCAGTCGGCTCCTGTGTTTCACTTCATGGTCGCTTCCATGCACGCGGCTGAGCCCCTCCAGAATGCGGCCCACTACTTCTCCTCTTAGATAATCGCAAAATTTTGCGAAGGGCCAAATCGCTATATTGAAATCCACAATTAGCGCTATTCAATTGTGGATTGCGATATATCGTGCAGCCCGAGTCTAACGGTCAAGCTTTTGGCAGGAGTTAAGAAAAAACATTTGCCTGATTTGCATTTCATTGTTTCGCTGCCCATTGGAAACCAGTGGTGAATTAAAGGGGTACTCCGGTGGAAAACATTTTAATTTTTTTAAATCAATTGGTGCCAAAAAGTTAAACAGATTTGTAAATTACTTCTATTAAAAAATCTTTATCTTTCCAGTACTTATTAGCAGCTGTATGCTACATAGGAAATTATTTTCTTTTTTAATTTCTCTTTTGTCTTGTCCACAGTGCTGTCACCTGATGCCCATATCAGGAACTGTCCAGAGCAGGAGAAAATCCCCATAGTAAACCTATGCTGCTCTGGGCAGTTCCTGACATGGACAGAGGTGTCAGCAGAGAGCACTGTGGAAAAGACAAAAAAGAAATTAAAAAAGAAAAGAATTTCCTCTGTAGCCTACAGCTGCTAATAGATACTGAAAGGATTGAGCTTTTTAAATAGAAGCATTTTACAAATCTGTTAAACTTCCTGGCACCAGTTCATTTAAATAAAAAATAAAAAAGTTTTCCACCAGAGTACCCCTTTAATTTACCAGGTTTGTGATTCACTTTTGACAGTGTTAACCCCTTAAGAACAAGGCAATTTTTCACTGTAGCACCAGAGCGTTTTTGCTTTATGCTTTTATCTCTCATTCTGATTTTGAGATTGTTTTTTCGTGACATATTCTACTTTATGTTAGTGGTAAAATTTTGTTGATACTTGCATCATTTCTTGGGGAAAAATTCCAATACAGTGACCCCCCGACTTATGATGGCCTCGACATATGATCATTTCAACATATGATGGCCTCTCAGAGCCCATCGTATGTTGAAGGCAGCTTCGACATATGATGCTGCTGTGTGTCGGGGCCATCATACAAACAGCTATCTGACAGCCCCGACAACTTCAGCAACTGACAGATAGTTGTTTAATGTGCCCCGTGTCCCGTTCTGCCTCCTGTTACTCACATGCTGTCCTGCTAACTCATGCAGGCTTCCACTGTGAGCTCCGTGTAAGCCCCGCCCCCCAGTGCAGCCATAGCCAATAGCCTGCATCATCTTGCTGCAGGCATCCATTGAGCTGCTGGCTGCCCTCCCCTTCCTTTCCTATAGAGCTGTAGTCGGCAGGATGGTAATGGAGGACATTCTGTCCCCCCTGAAGGTATTTAAAGAACTGTACAGTACTGTATGCGATGTCACACATCACATACAATACATATACACACAATACACCCCATACATCAATGTTTCCCTATCACTGTTCCTCCAGCTGTTGCAAAACTATAACTCCCAGCATGCCCAGACAGTCAATGGCTGTACATGCATGCTGGGAGTTGTAGTTGTGCAACAGCTGGAGGCACTCTGGTTTGTTAAACACTCCCCATACACTCCACATACAATGGTCATCCCAGAACCAATTAGCAGTTTCCCATAGAGATATGTATTCAACATACAATGGTTCCGAGGCCCCAGAACCAATTACCATTTTTACATAGACATATATCTACTCGACATATGATGGTTTCAACATATGATGGTTCTACTGGAACCAATTAATATCATATGTTGAGGGACCACTGTATTGGATGAAAAAATTGAAAATTTTTCATTTTTCTAACTTTGAAGCTTTCTGCTTGAAAGGAAAATAGACATTACAAATGAATTATATATTGATTCACAAATACAATATGTCTACTTTATGTTTGCATCATAAAGTTGACATGTTTTTACTTTTGGAAGACATCAGAGGGCTTCAAAGTTCAGCAGCAATTTTCCAATTTTTCACAAAATTTTCAAAATCAGAATTTTTCATGGACCAGTTCGGGTTTGAAGTGGATTTGGAGGGCTTTCTTATTAGAAATACCCCACAAATGACCCCATTATAAAAACTGCACCCCTCAAAGTATTCAAAATGACATTCAGTACGTGTGTTAACCCTTTAGGTGTTTCACAGGAATAGCAGCAAAGTGAAGGAGAAAATTCACTTAAATTCACTAAATTTTTACACTCACATGTTCTTGTAGACCCAGTTTTTGAATTTTTACAAGGGGTAAAAGGAGAAAAATCCTCTCAAAATGTGTAACCCAATTTTTCTCGAGTAAGGAAATACCTCATATGTGTTTGTCAAGTGTTCGGCGGGCGCAGTAGAGGGCTCAGAAGGGAAGGAGCAGTGGGATTTTGGAGAGTGAGTTTTTCTGAAATGGTTTTTGGCGGGCATGTCACATTTAGGAAGCCCCTATGGTGCCAGAACAGCAGAAAAAAACCCACATGGCATACCATTTTGGAAACTACACCCCTCAAGGCATGTAACAAGGGGTCCAGTGAGCCTTAATACCCCACAGGTGTTTGACGACTTTTCATTAAATCGGATGTGTAAATGAAAAAAAAAATTTTTCACTAAAGTGCAGTTTTTTCCCCAAATTTACCATTTTTATAAGTGGTAATGGGAGAAAATGCCCCCCAAAATTTGAACTCCATCTCTTGTGAGTATGGAAATACCCCATGTTAGGACGTAAAATGCTCTGCGGGCGAACTACAATGCTCAGAAGAGAAGGAATCAAATTTGGCTTTTGGAAAGCAAATTTTGCTGAAATGGTTTTGGGTGGCATGTCACATTTAGGAAGCCCCTATGGTGCCAGAACAGCAAAAATACCTACATGGCATACTATTTTGGAAACTACACCCCTCAAGGCATGTAACAAGGGGTCCAGTGAGCCTTAACACCTCCCAGGTATTTCACAACTTTTTGTTAAAGTTGGATGTGTAAATGAAGAAAAAATGTTTACACTAAAATGCAGTTTTTTCCCGAAATTTTCCATTTTTACAAGGGTTAATAGGAGAAAATTACCCCCCAAAATTTGTAACCCCATTTCTTCTGAGTATGGAAATACCCCATGTGTGGACGTCAAGTGCTCTGCGGTCGAACAGTGAGCATTTACACCCCACTAGCATTTGACAGATCTTTGGAACAGTGGGGTGAGCAAATGAAAAATAAAATTTTTAATTTTCACAGACCACTGTTCAAAAAATCTGTCAGACACCTGTGGGGCGTAAATGCTCACTGTATCCCCTTATTACATTACGTGAGGGGTGTAATTTCATAAATGGGGTCACATGTTGGGGGGTCCATTGTTCTGGCACTGTGGGGGCTTTGTAAAAACACACGTGGCCTTCAATTCCGGACACATTTTCTCTTCAAAATCCCAATGGCGCTCCTTCTCTTCTGAGCATTATAGTTCGCCCGCAGAGCACTTTACATCCACATATGGGGTATGTCCTTACTCAGAGGAAATGGGGTTACAAATTTTGGGGGGCTTTTTTTCCTATTTTCCCTTGTGAAAATGAAAAATTTAGGGTAACACCAACATTTTAGTGAAAAAAAAAATTTTTTTTCATTTTCCCATCCAACTTTAACGAAAATTTGTCAAACACCTGTGGGGTGTTAAGTCTCAGTATGCCCCTTGTTACATTCCGTGAGGGGTGTAGTTTCCAAAATGGGGGTCACATGTCGGTATTTATTTTTTTGCGTTTATGTCAGAACCGCTGTAAAATTAGCCACCCCTGTGCAAATCACCAATTTAGGCCTCAAATGCACATAGTACGCTCTCACTCTTGAGCCTTGTTATGCGTCCGCAGATCATTTTACGCCCACATATGGGGTATTTCCGTACTCAGGAGAAATTGCGTTACAAATTTTGGGGTCTTTTTTTCCTTTTACCTCTTGTGAAAATTAAAAGTATGGGGCAACACCAGCATGTTAGTGTAAAACATTTTTGAGAGAGCACCATGCGCATTTGAGGACTAAATTAGGGATTGCATAGGGGTGGACATAGGGGTATTCTATGCCAGTGATTCCCCAACAGGGTGCCTCCAGCTTTTGCTAAACTCCCAGGATGCCTGGACAGTCAGTGGCTGTCCAGAAATGTTGGGAGTTGTTGTTTTGCAACAGCTGGATGCTCCGTTTTGGAAACATTGCCGTACAAGACGTTTTTAATTTTTATTGGTGGGGACAGTGTAAGGGGTGTATATGTAGTGTTTTACCCTTTATTATGAGTTAGAGTTTATTCTGTGTTAGTGTAGTGTAGTGTTTTTAGGGTGCATTTGCACTGGCGGAGGTTTACAGTGAGTTCCCTGCTAGGAGTTTGCGCTGCGGCAAAAAATTTGCCGCAGCTCATACATAAAGCAGAAAACTTACTGTAAACCTGCCTGTGTGAATGTACCCTGTACATTCACATGGGGGGCAAACCTCCAGCAGTTTCAAAACTACAACTCCCAGCATGTACTGACAGACCGTGCATGCTGGGAGTTTCACTTTTGCAACAGCTGGAGGCACACTGGTTGGAAAACCTTCAGTTAGGTTCTGTTATCTAACTCAATATTTTCCATCCAGTTTGCCTCCAGCTGTTGCAAAATTACAACTCCCAGCATGTACTGATCGCCGAAGGGCATGCTGGGAGATGTAGTTTTGCAACATCTGGAGAGCTACAGTATAGAGACCACTGCAAACTGTGGCCCTCCAGATGTTGCAAAACTACAAATCCCAGCATGCCCAGACAGCAAACAGTTGTGTGGGCATGCTAGGCGTTGTAGTTTTGCAAGATCTGGAGGGCTATTGTTCAGAGACTACCATATAGTGGTCTCCAACTGTAGCCCTCCAGCTGTTGCAAAACTACAAATCCCAGCATGCCCAAACAGCTGTCTGGGCATGCTGGGAGTTGTAGTTTTGCAACATCTGGAGTGCTACAGTATGGAGACCACTGTATAGTGGTCTCGGACTGTAGCCCTCCAGATGTTGCTAGGCAACTTGCCGGCTTCCGTCGGATCCAGGGAGCCTGCTGCACGACATCGCCGCCCGCCGATCTCCGACACCGATCGACGCCCGCAGCCTCCGGAGGGGTAAGTGGACCTTCCGCGTCCGGTCCCCTTCGGTTCCCCATTCTGCCCTGCCTATTGTGGGTGGGCAGGACGGGGAAAATGAAAGTTAACCCCCCACCCCCGATCTGCTATTGGTGGTCGCGTCTAGACCACCAATAGCAGGGATAGGAGGGGTGGCACCCCTGCCACCTCACTCCTATCCCTTCAGGGGGATTGTGGGTGTCTTGAACAACTTTGATCCCCCTTATATTCCGGGTCACTGGGTCACCATAGACCCGTAATGACCCGGAATCGCGCAAATCGCAAGTGTGAATTCCCTTGCAATTTGCGCCGATCACCGATATGGGGGGGTCTGATGACCCTCACTGGGCATTTGCGTGGGGTGACTGCTGATCGATATCAGCAGTCACCCCACTCCCCGCCCGGTTTCGAAATTCCCACGGGCATACAGGTACACCCTTGGTCCTTAAGTACCGGGGAGCAAAGGCGTACCTGTACACCCTTGGTCCTCAGAGTACCTGTCAACAAACTAAACTTTTAACATCTTTTTCCTTATGTCTTTATAAGACACTTTGCTATTTACATGCTGTTAAAATTTTCAACCTTTTATATGTTTTTAATGTGATTGAAAAAACAGCCACTAGGTAGCTCTGTTCTGTTCCCTACCGCAAGTCAAACAGTTAGTTTGATCTCCTCCCGGCCTGGCAGGAGACCAAACTCAGGGAGTTCGTGTGGGGCATGGCAAGGCACAACTCTCGTAGGCTTCAGTAACATTGCGCATGCTGGGGAACGCCCACTTTCTCCTGCCGGGATCTCACACAATGTGAGCAAGGGGAAATGATATACAGCTTTTTAAAAGCTCAGAAAAACTTTTTAAGGGCAGGAGGGGTGTTAGGAGTAGTTAGGTAATATAATCTGAGTTAGTTTAAAAAATATGATTTGATGACAAGTACTCTTTAAGAGAATGATGGGTCAGATGATTCTCTCACTGTATTCTATAGACCATTGTTTTCCAACCAGAGTGCCTCCAGCTGTTGCAAAACTACATCTCAGAAAAAGGCTTCCCAGGGCAACTTGTTGGGAGACACTGCTATAAACAAAACCAGACAAAGTAATTTGTTCACCACAAATCCAGGCCAGATCTAATCACTATGCTCCATTTTGCCCTTTAGATGCTGTATATAATCCAGCTCCTTTATACACAATTAGTTGCTTCCTGAGAAGAAGAGAATCATCAGATTTTTATCTCTAATATAAAATAAAAGGGACCTTTTTGCCTTTAATAATTAGGGTGCGTTCACACGGCCATCTGTCCCCGCTTTTTACCCCGGATTACAAACGGTTGTAAAGTAATAATATTAATGTCAATGGGATTTTTTTTATTATCCTTTCACATCCATTTGCACCTGTCTGCGCTCATTTTCTTTTTTTTTGACGGGAGAAAAGATTGTGCATGCAATATTTTTTCTCCCGTCACAAAAATAGAAGAAAAAGTGGATACAGTAAATTTAACAATGAAGTCCATGGAAAACGGATGAGCCTTTAAAGGGTTACTCCCGTGGAAAAATTTTTTTTTAAATCAACTGGTGCCAGAAAGTTAAACAGATTTGTAAATCACTTCTATTAAAAAATCTTAATCCTTCCAGTGCTTTTTAGGGGCTGTATACTAAAGAGAAATCCAAAAAGAAATGCATTTCCTGTGATGTCCTGACCACAGTGCTCTCTGCTGACCTCTGCTGTCCATTTTAGGAACTGGAGAAAATCCCCATAGCAAACATATGCTTTGCTGGACAGTTCCTAAAATGGACAGCAGAGGCCAGCAGAGAGCACTGTGGTCAGGACATCACAGGAAATGCATTTCTTTTATGGATTTCTCTTTAGTATACAGCCCCTAAAAATTACTGGAAGGATTAAGATGTTTTAATAGAAGTGATTTACAAATCTGTTTAACTTTCTGGCACCAGTTGATTTAAAAAAAAAAAGCTTTCCACGGAGTACCCCTTTAATGTCATTCATTTGCATCCATTTTTTTCAATCCTTTCTTGATCCGTTTTTTACTTCTGAGCATGCTCAGAACAAAAAAAAATTGTGAGGGGGGGGGGGTATTAACATCTGTTTGCTTCCATTATTGTCCGTGTTTTCCTTTTAAAGTCAGTGTTTTATTTTTTACGAGAGAAGAACAGGATGGGTCTAGATGGCTGTGTGAACGCAGCCTTAGGCCAAAGGGGTAAGATTTCTCCTTGAGAACACCATAATGGTATATGGAGATTCATAGGCTATTAGCAGTGCGATTTCTGGTAAGAAAGTATTTGCAGAGCAGCTCAATCACACTTGTTCAGGCAACTTTTACCTTAAAGGGGTACGAAATTACACTACAAAATTTCTGGCTGGATAAAATCCGTTTGGAGATTCCGAGTGTGCCCATTGCCGATTGAATCAGTCAGTGCTAGGACCGCACAGAGATTGCCGTCTCCGTAGATGGCAATGTGTGCGTCCCAGATTCCGCCTCAAAGACTGTTTCATAGTGTGCACTGTGAAGTGGAATCCCATTGCCAGCATTGGGATTCTTCTACATCAGAATTTCCAAGTGGAGTTCCACTTTGGCAATTCCTAAGTTAGAACTTATCCTAAGGAGATGATTTTGAATCTTACAACTAAGGTTGTCAACATTTTTGTTTAGATGTTTAACTATGGCTGGGTTGTCATGATCCTTACATTTACAGAGTGTCAGTATGCTGTCTGTGTAAAGAACGTATGTACTGATGGTATGGATTATCAGTGGTCATTCTCAAGTCAAACCTGTATGCTCCAGAGTGTGATGATTTGATACTGTTTAAGTGTTTTCACAAGAACAGTATCCTGCACATATTTGATGCGCAGGATTCGAAGCAGCAGATTTGTAGCTGTGCTCAGTCATTTAGTTTACCTTGAAATCTGAAGCTTCAAATACAGTGCATCAAATATGTGCAGGATACTGTACATGTGAATAGACCCTTAAGCTGGTTATGCAAAAAAACATACCAAGGGTAGGGTCACACGTAGCATATATGCAATGTATTTGATGTTGTGTATTTCAGTCCTAGCAAAGTCTATTTCCTAGTGTACCCCAATCTGCTTAAAACAGCTTTAACCATTTTACACACCATGCAAGAAATAGGGCTGTACAATCAGGAAGGAGGTTTGGCACATCCTTCTCTTTCCCAGCCAAGCTTGACTGATGTAGCAAAGTCTGGAAAAATCTTGTTTCTGCATTGCCTTGTCCCACTCTGGTGCACTGTGTAGTAACATGTACTTGACTTGCCCCTATTGACACACTGTGCATGTTCTGCAGCCCCGAACACAGGAGGAGCTGGGTGTGGCCAACGTCACTGCAATTGCCTCTCCTCCTCCCTGACTGTATCTGCTAATATGCATATGATGCAAGCATCAATTAAAGTTATTATTGGACAGATTGGGGCATTTCTCTGGGCACATGAGAACACCGTTGGAAAATATGAGGCACTTTGGAAGGTTTGGGGGAGCAAAATTTGTTGCCATGTTACTGAAAGCTTTTGTACTTTGGTGTATTAGAAGTGCAGGCAAATCAGGGTAGAGCATTCACATGGCACTGATAAAAGTGAGGCTGTTCCATATTATGGGATGTTTTCAAGTGTTTACATGGCATATAGCTGTTTTGTAGTTCTTTATTACTCTGCTGAAAGACTAAGGATATTAGGGGAGAAATGATAATATGAGTTGCCTGAAGCAATAATTGCAATCTCTGGGGTATATTGATTTGTGTTTCTAATTGGAAAAAATATATGTTAGTGTGTGATAAACTATGACAGGTGATACATTGCTTATGTATATTACACATGCCCACTGTTAGAGAGAATGGATGCAAAGCTTTATTGTACTTTAAATGTTAGGTCCCATGGAGGTCTGAGCCAAAGGCAACAAGCAGCTTTTCTGCTTTCAAACAATGAAAAAAATAAACTTTCTATGATATTTACCTTATAGAGCATAATTACAAAGTTTATCATGTTTCCATTTAACATCTTAAAATGTTCTATTATTTGGCATAATTCCCTTCAGTTCATTTAATGCAATAGCATTGCATGAATTAAATTGTATGGACTAAAAATGGTGTAAAATATATATATTTTTTATTTTTTTATATATAAAAAAAAAATATTTCCCAATAATAAAATCCAAATAACCCCTTTTTACCATTTTTAAACATGTACTGCACATGGTATCGTCATCTTTAGAAATAATGGCCCTCATTTACTATTGCAAACCCGACAAGTTTTGTTGTCTGCACCAGAATTGAAAAAAACAGACTAACTCTCCATTTTACTGAGAGAACCTGAAGAAAGGGCGTGGCCATCGAGAACAGGGGACGTGGCCACCGAAAAGGGGCGTGTTCCTGACATTTTCACAAAAACCTATTTACTAAGCTTTCCACAGAAAATGTGGTGGATTTGAGCTGAGGAAAACTCCACAGATCAGAGCGTGTGTAAAAAGCAAAAACCTTAGTAAATACAGTGGGGAAAAAAATTGTAGGAGATTAAAACCCACAAAGAAACCTACACTCCACTCTTAGTAAATCAGGGCCATTATGTCAAACTTTGAAATAATATTATTGAAACAGCATGCTTAAAGGGGTACTCCACCCCTGGCATCTTATCCCCTATCCAAAGGATAGGGCATAAGATGTTAGATCGCCGCGGTCCCGCTGCTGGGGATCCTGGGGATCGCCGCTGCGGCACCCCGCCATCATTACTGCACAGAGCGAGTTCGCTCTGTGCGTAATGACTGGCGATACAGGGGCCGGAGCAGCGTGACATCATGGCTCCGCCCCTCATGACATCACGGCCCGTCCCCTTAATGCAAGTCTATGGCAGGGGGCGTGATGACCGCCACGCCCCTCCCATAGACCTGTATTGACGGGGCGGGCCGTGACGTGACGAGGGGCGGAGCCGTGACGTAACGATGCTCCGGCTCCTGTATTGCCTGGCATTACGATCTCGCTCTGCGCAGTAATGATAGCGGGGTGCTGCAGCAGCGATCCCCGGGGTCCCCAGCAGCGGGACCCCGGCGATCTGACATCTTATCCCCTATCCTTATCCCCTATCCCCTTTAATGGTATAAACAAAAAAATATATATAGAATCATTTTTGGTTACATTGCATCCCACCAAACCACAAAAAATAAAATAAAAAGCGATCATAGTCTACTTTATGCAAAAGTGGTATCAATAAAACTACAGATCACATCACAAAAAATTAGCCTTTTCTCATCTGCTTAGGCCCCTTTCACACTACAGTTATGTTCCTGCATTCTGACATCTGTTATTCAGCAATAACGGATCATGAAAAAATTGATAAAATAACTGAATACAACGGATGATAGCTGATGAACAGTTTTAACGGGCATTCTGTCAAAATAACGGACATGTGCCTATTATGCCTATATCTGTTATCACCCGTTATAGTCTGTTATTTTATGTCTGTTATTTTATTTCCATGTGACTTCCTGGTTGTAATGCTGTACTGAGGATGCTCTGTACAAAAATGGATCATAAATAAACGGATAATAACAGATGTGTTTTGTAAACATCCGTTTCCCATACACTTTAATGTTAAATTTTAACGGACATTATTTCACCTTTTATTTTGCCGGAACAAAAATTAGTGCATGCACAGTCTTTTGTGCCGGCAAAAATAACAAAGATTAGTAAAAACTGACATACCTGATGCAAACGGATGGTCAAAAAATCCCATTGACATGAATGGGGTTATTTGACGGACGTTTTCAGGACTATTTGACAGGAGTAACTACGGAGGTTTTTACAGGATGATACCCTTATTGTGTAAGGGGCCTTAGATAGAAAAATAAAAAAGGGTCAGAATAGGGTAATTTAAAGCATTTTTTTAAAGTTTTTTGCTTGTTTGTTTTTTAAAGTAAAGCGTTCCAAGAAACGCACAAATTGGATATATTTGAAATTGTACTGACCGTAAAAATACAGATAACACACACAGATGCAAAGTTGCCGAATTGTTTATTTTTTTTCTTCTTTCTCAATTTCATCTCATAAACAATTTTTTAAGGGTTTTGCAGTATATGTTGTGGTAAAATTAAAGGTGTTATCAAGGAAAAAACTTTTTTTTATATATCAACTGGCTCCAGAAGGTTAAACAGATTTGTAAATTACTTCCATTAAAAAATCTTAAACATTTCAGTACTTATGAGCTGCTGAAGTTAAGTTGTTGTTTTCTGTCTAATTGCTCTCTGATGACACGTGTCTCGGGAACTGTCCAGAGTTGAAGCAAATTCCCATAGCAAACCTATTCTCTGTGCAGTTCCCGAGACAAACAGAGATGTCAGCAGAGAGCATTCTTGCCAGACAGAAAAGAACAACTCAACTTCAGCAGCTGATAATTATTGGAAGGATTAAGAATTTTTAATAGAAGTAATTTACAAATCTGTTTAACTTTCTGGAGCCAGTTGATATTTAAAAAAAAGTTTTTTCCTGGAATACCCCTTTAACCTCTTAAGAACCCAGGACGTATGGGTACGTCCTGGGTCCCGGTCCTGCGATATAACACGGGGTCACACGGTGACCGCGCATCATATCGCGGCGGGCCCGGCGTCATAGTGAAGCCGGGACCCGCCTCTAATAGCGCACGGCACTGATCGCAGTGCTGCGCGCTATTAACCCTTTAGCCGCGCGCTTAAAGCTGAGCCGCGTGGCTAAAAACGAAAGTGAAAGTTGCCGGTTAGCTCAGGGAGCTGTTAGGGATCGCCGCGGTATAATCGCGGCATCCCGAACAGCTGTAGCACAGGAGGAGGTCTTCTTACCTTCTCCTGTGCTGTCCGATCGCCGATTGAATGCTTCAAGCCTGAGATCCAGGCTTGAGCATTCAAGCGCCGAAAACACTGATCGATCCATTCCTATGGAGATGGATCAATCAGTGTAAAAGATCAGTTAATGCAATGTTATAGCCCCCATAGGAGCTATAATATGGCATAAGAAAAGTGTAAAAAAAATCATTAACCCTTTCAATTATCCCTTCCCCTAATAAAAGTTTGAATCACCCGGCATTTCCAAGAATAAAAAAAACACAGTGTAAATAAAAATAAACTTATGTGGTATCGCCGCGTGTGCAAATGTCCGAATTATAAAAATATACCACTTTTTAAACCGCACGTTCAATGGCGTACGCGCAAAAAAATTCCAAAGTCCAAAATAGCGCATTTTTTATCACTTTTTATACCACAAAAAAGTGAATAAAAAGTGATCAAAAAGTCTGATCAGAACAAAAACTTCAGTTCACGGCACAAAAAATGAGCCATCATAGCGCCCTGAACACAGAAAAATAAAAAAGTTATAGGGCTCAGAAGATGACTATTTTAAACATATACATTTTCCTGCATGTATTCATGATTTTTTTTCTCAAGTGATACAAAATCAAACCTATACAAGTAGGGAATCATTTTAACCGTATGGACCTACAGAATAAAGATAAGGTATAATTTTTGCCGAAAAATGTAGTGCGTAAAAACGGAAGCCCCCAAAACTTACAAAATAGTGTTTTTTCATCAATTTTGTCGCACATTGATTTTTTTTTCCCGTTTCACCGTAGATTTTTGGGTAAAATGACTAATGTCATTACAAAGTAGAATTAGTGACGCAAAAAATAAGCCATCATATAGAATTTTTGGTGAAAATTTTAAAGAGTTATGATTTTTTAAAGTTAAGGAGGAAAAATCCTGGGTCCTTAAGGGGTTAAGGATGTCATTATAAAGAACAATTGGTTACATAAAAAAATAAGCTCTGGCATGGTTCTGTAGATGGGAAAATTTATGGTTCTTCGAAGGCAGAGAGGAAAAAAAGAAAACCAAAAAAACTAAAATCATCTTGGTTCTTAAGGGGTTAGGAAGAAAATATAAGTTTGATAAGCCCAAGGAGGAGTGTTTAGGAATCACAAGATTTTTATGCTGCTGAACGATTATGTAAGCCACTCCCAAAGCTTATTATATGCATGCTTGTGTATTGCTGTGGGTTTTATTGAGGCACCAGAGGTGTGCATTCTATGCTGTGCTATGATACCTTATTGGGGCGGATACTAGAGCTGGGGGTAGTCTGGTTTGTATTGGGAAACACACTGTAGATAGATACAAATGAAGGAATAAACTGCAAGAAAATAAAATAGTGTGTGAACTCCTCAATGTTAATATCCTGCCCAAGGGTGCATGCACACCACGTTTTTGTTATACAGTTCCCGAATACGGTTTCAAGTTAAAAACCGTATGGAACTGTATAGAACACTGTATGCATTGACTTAACATTGTAAACTGTATGTCAAATGCATCATCCAGTTTAGTCCGTTTTGCATCACATATGGTTTTGTCCAGTTTTTTACCTGTACCCAAAACCGTAGTCTACCACGTTTCTTGGTCCGGGTGAAAAACTCTATTAAACCGTATACGTTTTTTTTTTTTTAACATGGGAGTCAATGGGAACCGTACAGAACTGTATTTGTGTACGGTTCCATCAGGTTTTCACCATACGGTTTTTGACTTTGCACAGTTTTTTTTTCTTGAAATTTCAATCAAACAAGTGAAACTTTATTCAAAATGGAGTGAAAAGTTAAAAACGTATATGTTCTTTTCTTAAAAACGGATGCAACCTGGCATCATTTTTCAAACAGTATACGGTTTTCAACCTTATATGGGTTAAAATTTGTACACACTTTTTTATACAGTTTAGTCAGGTTTTGAGGAATCTGTTTTTCATCAAAAACCTGAGAGAGGAAATGTATTGCAAAAACATGGTGTGCATGCTCCCTTAGTCTAGACATTCATCTGTAGAACTTTCATTCTATGCTTTGTCAAAGGTTGAAGAGATTATTCAGCAGAATCTGTTCCAATGTACACAACAAAGTTGAGAAATTATAGGCAGAAACCTATTGTATGTGCTCCTGTAGTTAGTATGAAAACTTGAAGAAATAGTTTTTTAATATGGCATGTTAGGCTAGGTTCCCACTGCCATTGTCCTCTGACCTGATCAGGGTCTGTTTGGCTCATCTCTTTTTTTTATGCACCTAACGGACCCTAAATGTCTATTCACACGTACAGTATTCTGTGCAGATTTGATGCGCAGGATTTCAGGCTGTGTTCAGTTTACATTGAAATCTGCAGCAGAAAATCCTGCGCGTCAAATCTGCACATAATACTGTACGTTTGAATAGACCATAAACGGGTCGGAACACAAGAAGGAAAAAAGAAAATCCACTAAAGATGTTTATAATCAAACTCAATTTCAAATAATATTTGAAATGCAACTGCTGTAAATAATAAACCTCAAATTTTAGGCAATTGTTGTTTCTAGCTATCTGTGTTATAAACAAAGTTCTTTTATATACAAATCAAACTGCATAATAAAAGTAACTGTAATTGTAACTTTTTTACTACTAGGGAAACACGTAACAGCACTTGCATTCATAGTAATTGATAATTATTGAAACAAATGCAGAGCAATCTGTCGGTCAATAAATTCAGAAATAACCAAGTGTGGTTTACTGTCATATTAGCTAAAATAGTATACTGTATATACTCGAGTATAAGCCGACCCGAATATAAGTCGAGGCCCCTAATTTCACCTCAAAAACCCAGGAAAAGTTATTGACTCGACTATAAGCCTAGGGTGGGAAATACATCATCCCCCCTGTCATCATCCAGACCCCCATCATTAACACCCTCATCATCACCCTGTCATCATCCCCCCCGTTCATCATCACCGCCTGTCATCATCCCCCCCTTCGTCATTACCCTGTCATCATCCCCCCTTCATCATCACCGCCTGTCATCATCCCCCTGTCATCATCCCACCCCCCCTTCATCATCACCCTGTCATCATCCCACACCCCCTTCATCATTACTGCCTGTCATCATCCCCCTGTCATCATCCCACACCCCCATCCCTTCATCATCACCGCCTGTCATCATCCCCCCCTTCATCATCACCGCCTGTCATCATCCCCCTGTCATCATCCCACACCCCCCCTTCATCATCACCATCTGTCATCCGGGCATGCTGGGAGTTGTAGTTTTGAAACATCTGGAGGTCCGCAGGTTGAAGACCACTGCGGCCTTCGTCATCATCCAGACCTCCCCCCCACCCCCTTTAGCTTTGTACTTACCTCCCCTCGGCGGGTAGGAAGGGTGAGCTGGTCCGGGCCATCTGTGCTGCAGGGACCGTCCGGTGGGGAGGGATAGTCGTTCCAGGCAGTCGATCTTCAACGGGGGGGGGGGGGGGGCTCTTCTCCGCGCTTCGGGCCCGGAATAGGGACGTTGTCTTGACGACAGCGCACAGGGACGTTGCTCATGAACGTCCCTGTGCGTCGTTGTCAAGGCAGCATCACTATTCCGGGGCCGAAGTGCGAGAAGAGGGCCCCCCGGTGAAGATGGACGGCCTGGAACGACTATCCCTCCCACCAGATGGTCCCTGCAGCACAGATGGCCCGGACCAGCTCACCCTTCCTACCCGCTGAGGGGAGGTAAGTACAAAACTAAAGGGGGGAGGGGAGGGGGTCTGGATGATGACAAAGGCCCAGGCAGTGGTCTTCAACCTGCGGACCTCCAGATGTTTCAAAACTACAACTCCCAGCATGCCCGGACAGCCAATGGGCTTTCCGGGCATGCTGGGAGTTATAGTTTGGAAACATCTGGACGTCCGCAGGTTGAAGACTACTGTGGGCGGAGAGCTCACTCGAGTATAAGCCAAGGGGGGTGTTTTCAGCACAAAAAATCGTGCTGAAAAACTCGGCTTATACTCGAGTATATACGGGTATGCTGTGAATCTGCATCTGATGAGATTTGTGTTACATTTTCTGTAAAAAATCTGTTTAATTATTTATTTTCTGCAATTTAAGTGTAATTATGAAGCAGTATGTAAATTATCAATAAACTGTGTTTTATATAGGTTGCCTTTAATACCTTTTCCAGTGTAGCAGTGAAACTATGTATTCATGGACAAGTCCCAATTCTAATCAGCAGATCACAAATCATGTTATGCACACACTAGACTTATAACCATCCCCCATTGTGCACCATGCAAGAGCTGTGTCAGCTTGTATTCAGCAAGACACATTGAAACATACAATTTAACATTTGCTCTCAATTTCTTGAAGGCATGAACAGTAACTGTGCTGCAGTCTATCATAAAAAAAATTTCAAGATAAATCAATTGTGTAAAATCTATTTGGAGTAATATCTGAATACTGTATATGTGTAATTGAAAGCACTAATAACAAATCTGTGCACATTATTTTGTAAAATGTGCAGTATTTACACAGTCCAGTTTGGAAGAGAAATAGGACTACCAGAGCTAGTGCTCCACTATGCCCTGGTACCTTTGGCAGTGATGGTGTTGAGAAAAAAAATACAGTGATAGTCACACATTTGTAACTTTGCTATTGTCTGTGTCATATAATTAGATGTTTGGTATATTCTTGTAAGAGTTTTCCACCATAAACCAAGATAAGTTTATATAAAGGGGTATGCCGGTTGAAAACTTTTTTTTTCCCTAAATCAACTGATGGCAGAAAGTTAAACAGATTTGTAAATTACTTGTATTAAAAAAATCTTAATCCTTCCTCCCTGCTGACACCTCTGTCCATGTCAGGAACTGTCCAGAGCAGGAGAAAATCCCCATAGCAAACATATGCTGCTCTGGACAGTTCCTGACATGGACAGAGGTGTCAGCAGAGAGCACTGTGGTCGTGACAGAAATTAAATCCCAAAAGAAAATCATTTCTTGTGTAGTATACAGCCGCTAATAAGTACTGGAAGCATAAATTTTTTTTTATAGAAGTCATTTACAAATCTGTTTAACTTTCTGGCACCAGTTGATTTAAAAAAAATGTTTTCCATCGGAGTACCCGTTTCATATACTATAAATGTCACACAGAATGCCCCAAAATGCACAGGTTTTCCTCAAAATATTAATGGGAATAGTGTTAAATATTTTGGGAGTTACAGCCTTAAATAAAAAAAAAAGAAAATACTGCAGACATGTCAAAAGTTTTGTTTGGTCAGGGTCTCTGACTAAGACCCCCCACTAATAGCTAGATATTCTCTCCCTGGCTTGACACTCATTGCAGGACACTGCCTCTTTATAGTTTATGGAGCTTGTCCTTTGCAAAGTGATGGATTGAATTGCAAGCCACGGAGTGAAGTGCAGTGCAGTCCACCTCCCCCAGCTATATCAGTGGAAGTCTTGACACTAAATCTTGATCAAAACTTTTGACATGTCTACATGACATGTCAAAAGTTTTACTTAACCCTTTAAGGACGAGATCTGCGTAAATGATCAGAACGGGATAACTGCTGATATCTATCAGTATCCATCCCGGCATATCGCCCAGGGAGGCCCTGAGACCCCCCCATGTCGGCGATCGATGCACGGGTGCCTCCTCACAATCACGTGATTGATCGGTCGGAACCAATCATTACTCTGCTGGGCGGTGATCGGGACGGCGATCGGGGCCGGCGGGGGTCTCCTACCTTGCCCTGGTCTGGCGGCCTGTTACATAACTAGCAGTGTGCCTCCAGCTGTTGCAAAACTACAACTCTCAGCATGCCCTTTGACTGTCAATGCATGCTGATTGTTGCAGTTTTGCAACAGCTGGAGACACATTGGTTGTGAAACAGAGTTTGTTACCTAACTCAGTGTTTCGCAACGAGTGTGCCTCCAGCTGTTGCAAAAATACAACTCCCAGCATGCACTGAGAGACTGTACATGCTGGGAGTTGTAGTTTTGCAACAGCTGGAGGCGCACTGGTTGCAAAACACTGAGTTAAGTAACAAACGCTCAGTGTATTACAACCAATGTGCCTCCAGCTGTTGCATAACTACAACTCCCAGCATGTATGGTCTATCAGTGCATGCTGGGAGTTGTAGTTTTGCAACAGCTGCAGGTTTGACCCCCCCCCCCCATGTGAATGTACAGGGTACATTGACACGGGTGGGTTTACAGCAATTTTTCTGCTGCAAGTTTTAGATGCGGCAAATTTTCAGCTGCAGCTCAAACTCCCAACTAAAACTCATTGCAAACCCGACCGTGTGAATGTACCCTAAAAACACTACACTGCACAAAATAAAAAGTAAAACACCACATATACACATACCCCTACACAGTACCCCCCCGCACCCCCAATAAAAAAAAAATCGTCTTGTACGCCACGGTTTCCAAAACAGAGCCTTCAGCTGTTGAAAAGCAGCAACTCCTAGTATAGGTGGACAGCCACTGACTGTCCAGGCGTGCTGGGAGTTTTGCAACAGCTGGAGACACCCTGTTTCGGAAACACTGCCGTGGGGTATTTTTGTGGCGGATTAAAATCCCCAATTTAGGCCTCAAATGCGCATGGCACTCTCTCGCTTTGGAGCCCTGTCATATTTCAAAGAAACGGTTTAGGGCCATATATGGGGTCAAACACCTGTGGGGTATATATATATATATATATATATATATATATATATATATAGGTCAAGCACCTGTGGGGTTTTAAGGCTCATTGTACCACTTGTGACATTCCTTGAGGAGTGTACTTTCCAAAATAGTATGCCATATGTTTTTTTTTTTTTTCTGTTCTGGCACCATAGGGGGTTCCTAAATGCGACATGCCCCCCAAAAAACCATTTCAGCAAAATGTGTTTCCAAAAGCCAAATGTGACTTCTTCTCTTCTGAGCATTGTAGTGCGCCAGCAGTGCACTTGACGTCCACACATGGGGTATTTCCATACTCAGAAGAGAAGGGCTTACAAATTATGGGTGGCATTTTCTCCTATAACCCCTTGCAAAAATGTAAAATTTGGGGGAAAACCATCATTTTTGTGAAAAAAAAAATTATTTACACATCCGATATTAACAAAAAGTTGTCAAACACCTGTGGGGTGTTAAGGCTCACTGGACCCCTTGTTACATTCCTTGAGGGGTGTAGTTTCCAAAATAGTATGCTGTGTTGTTTTTTTTGCTGTTCTGGCACCATAGGGGATTCCTAAATGTGACATGCCCCCCAAAAACCATTTCAGAAAAACTCTCCAAAATCCCATTTTTGCTCCTTCCCTTCTGAGCCTTGTAGTGCACCCACAGAGCACTTGACATCCACCTATGAGGTATTTCCTTATTCAAAAGAAATTTGATTACAAATTTTGGGGGGCTTTTTCTTCTTTTACCCCTTGTAAAATCTCAAAAACTGAGTCTACAAGAACATGCGAGTGTAAAAAATGAAGATTCAATATTTTCTCCTTCAATTTGCTGCTATTCCTATGAAACACCTAAAGGGTTAACACACTTTCTGAATGTAATTTTGAATACTTTGGGGGGGGGGGTGCAGTTTTTATAATGGGGTCATTTATGGGGTATGAAGACCCCTCAAATCCACTTCAAAACTGAACTGGTCCCCGAAAAATTCTGATTTAGAAATTTGTGTGAAAAAATGGAAAATTGCTGCTGAACTTTGAAGCCCTCTGATGTCTTCCAAAAGTAAAAACATGTCAACCTCATGATGCAAATATAAAGTAGACATATTGTATATATATCAATATATAATTTATTTGGAATATCCGTTTTCCTTAGAAGCAGAAAGTTTCAAAGTTCGAAAAATGCAAAATTTTCAAAATGTTCATGAAATTTTGGAATTTTTCACCAAGAAAGGATGAAAGTAAAGATGAAAATTTACCACTGTGTTAAAGTAGAATATGTCACGAAAAAACAATCTCAGAATAATTTGTAAAAGCATCCCAGAGTTATTAATGCATATAGTGATGGTGGTCAGAATTGCAAAAAAGGGCTCAGTCCTTAAGGGGTTAAAGGGGGTGTCCCACAAAGCAGATTTGGTAATATCATATGTGCACCACATACATGTAAAGGAGAAGAAATGTGCTGTTTTTATGTCAAATATCATGTATTCTTGTAGAGTTCTTCTTATCCATAGATCTGATCACTTCCTGGTTTCCCCTTTGAACTGTGACCTGGCTGTTGCCATGCAACATGTCACAACCCTCCTTGCTTACATGCACAGTGGGGACCAACTGCCATTACCTTCAGTAGACTGTGCTGTTGAGCTGAGCATACTCGACCTGCCTCAGTGGTCATGTCCAAGGCAACAGTTATTAAAACAAAGGAGGCACATGAAAAATGAATAACCTTATAGGGGAGATTTATCATCCCGATCTATTTTAGGCAGTAGTTTAGACATTAAAATTTGCAGAGTTTTGGTCTAGCGTGCGATAAATTTATCAAAAGTCTCACGCTGTTTCATAAATTTGGAGCATATACTTCCCACCACCTATTTAGATTGTATTACCACCTGGGTTGACTTGGTGGCCTGAGGTTTCAGCTTTCTTTGCTTCAATGCGACTTTTTAGGAAAAGTTGCAGTTGATAAATGAATGACCACTGCATTTTGTGCACTATTATAGAAAGGAAGCGTCATTACACCCTATTGGCAGAGCCAAGAGCAGATTCATCACAGTGAAAAACACTTACTAGTTTTGTAAAATACAGCACCACTTCTGTCCATAGGTTGTGTGTGGTATTGCAGCTCAGCTCCATTAAAGTGGGACTGATCTACTGTACTACACACAGGTGTGGTACTGTTTTTGCAAAAAAAAAAAAAAAAAAGCTGTGTTTTTTTAAATATTGGACCAACCTCTTTAATTCGACGAATGATGTATATTTTCGCAATTTCTTCAGTTATTCTTAAGGGTACGTTCACACCCACGTAGATTTGATGCACAGGATTTTCTGCTGCAGATTTCAATGTAAACTTAATGACTGAGCACAGCTTCTAATCTGCAGTTACAAATCCTGCGCATCAAATCACTGGGATATCTCTGGCGCTCCTATAGAGAATGCATGGAGTGCGTGCCGACTCAATGCAGCAGGGATATTTGTGACCCTCATACTTTAAATATCGAGGGGGGTGTCCCAGAGGTCAGACGGTGGTTCCCGAAGTTGATAAAGGCTAGAGTAAATGTGATTTAGATTAATTGCAGTACTTTCAAGGTTTTTTATCGCCTTTAGACGTGAAGCCATAATACAAATAATTTGAATAAGAATAATGTTTTTTTATTCTAACTGGGCTGTTGCTGTAATTAGAAACTTTTTACAGCAAATCCGGCTACTTGAAGCATATTACATGATTTGCTGGATATAACAGGCAGGCAGCACAGATGTGTATAACAACCTGTTCCCTCTGCAGCATTAACAAATCTGTAATCAATGGGGTCTGTATAGATATTTCTTAAACCTTGTCAGTCTCTGCACTGTCTGTCAATGGTAAAGGTCATTTATGAAAGCTAATTAACACCCAGGAATGGATGCGCAACATGTGTTTGGATATTACATATTTGTCTTTTATATCCTTGGGGGTTTGGCTTTTGGGTATCTAGAGCTAGTTAAAATGTGTAAGATGATGACAGCTCAGAATCAACAAGTTTCTGTCTCATTCAATAACATGCAGTGAATGGTTATGCCATGCTCAGTTCAACACTATTAAAAACCGTGCAGCGAGGAATAGTTCTTTAAAACAGGATGCAGAATACTCTTCATTTGTTTCAGTATACTGTACAGGATACACATTTACCTTATCCTAATCCCGGTTAAACAGTACACTGAATGGACACTTTATTAGAGACACCTGCCTTTTCACGATTAGAGCTTTCCTGTATTGTAAGTAAACTTGTGATCCCAGCGTGCAACATAAACTCACATAAGCAAGTTTTCTGTGCATCAGTTTTATTGTAAATCCGTATGAGAATATGAAAATCAATGGATCTGATTGTCTTTGAGCAAGACATGGTTCATAAACTTGCAACCATGTGAAGTTTTCTTGTGCAGAAGTGTACAGAAATGGTGTGTTAGAGAAAAAAAAAACATTCAGCCAATCAGGATTTTGTAGATGTAAACAACTCATCAACGAAAGTGGTCAGAGGGGGATGTCAAGAACTCTGCCTAACAGACACTGCATAGATAGGGAAATTGCAGCTAACTATAATGCTGGTGCTCCATCTAACGTGTCCGAATGTACAACTCATAACAACCTTAGCACAAATGGGATATAACAGCAGATAACCAGTTCTAGTGTAAACATAAAGGAAAGATTCCAGTGTCCAAGAGTCACATTGCCTGGTCGGATGAATCATGGTTTCTATTGCACCATGCTGATGGAATGGGCACAATTTGGCACAAGCAGCATGAATTAATAAACCCATCCTGTCAGGTTTCAAC
The DNA here is from genome assembly GCF_029499605.1 of Hyla sarda. Classification (NCBI taxonomy): domain Eukaryota; kingdom Metazoa; phylum Chordata; class Amphibia; order Anura; family Hylidae; genus Hyla; species Hyla sarda. The sequence continues at coordinate 238,494,245 of NC_079193.1, read as the reverse complement.
AGTTCAAGCTGGTGGTAGAGGCATAATGGTGTGGGAGAAGTTCTCTTGAAATACCCTGGGTCTTCTAGGATCCCTGCTATTTGGCATTTGTGCATTATGATTTAACTAACAATTGTGGCCAAAGAAGTTAATACCATGATTGCAGTTGTTTACATTATGGCAGAATGGCCCTTTAAGCCTGACAGTGCCTCATGCCAAAAGGGTGGTATAGTCAGGGAATGGACCATTAACATAACAGACAGGTGTTATTTGGCCTTCACAGTCTCTACAGAGTGGGCCATTTATATGGATACACCTTAATAAAATGGGAATGGTTGGTGATATTAACGTTCTGTTTGTGGCACATTAGTATATGTGAGGGGGAAAAACTTTTCAAGAGGGGTGGTGACCATGGCAGCCATTTTGAAGTCGGCCATTTTGAATCCAACTTTAGTTTTTTCAATAGGAAGATGGTCATGTGACACAGCAAATTTATTGGGAATTTCACAAGAAAAACAATGATGTGCTTGGTTTTAACGTAACAGTATTATTTCATGAGTTATTTACAAGTTTCTGACCACTTGTAAAATGTGTTCAATGTGCTGCCCATTGTGTTGGATTGTCAATTCAACCCTCTTCTCCCACTCTTCACACACTGATAGCAACACCGCAGGAGAAATGCTAGCACAGGCTTCCAGTATCTGTAGTTTCAGGTGCTGCACATCTCACATCTTCACAGCATAGACAATTGCCTTCAGATGACCCCAAAGATAAAAGTCTAAGGGGGTCAGATCGGGAGACCTTGGGGGCCATTCAACTGGCCCACGACGACCAATCCACTTGATGTGTTTCCCTCTTTACGCACTGAAGCTGGCACATTCTCTGCGTTTTTCCAGCAAGGTGGTGCACCACCACATTATGGGTGTCAGGTCCGAGCATTCCTAGATGAACAGTTTCCTGGAAAGAGGATTGGTCATCGTGGGCCAGTTGAATGGCCCCCAAGGTCTCCCGATCTGACCCCCTTAGACTTTTATCTTTGGGGTCATCTGAAGGCTATTGTCTATGCTGTGAAGATACGAGATGTGCAGCACCTGAAACTACGGACACTGGAAGCCTGTGCTAGCATTTCTCCTGCGGTGTTGCTATCAGTGTGTGAAGAGTGGGAGAAGAGGGTTGCATTGACAATCCAACACAATGGGCAGCACATTGAACACATTTTATAAGTGGTCAGAAACTTGTAAATAACTCATGAAAGAATAAAGTTATGTTAAAACCAAGCACAGCATAGTTTTTCTTGTGAAATTCCCAATAAGTTTGATGTGTCACATGACCCTCTTCCTATGGAAAAAACAAAAGTTGGATTCAAAATGGCCAACTTCAAAATGGCCAGCATGGTCACCACCCATCTTGAAAAGTCCCCCCCCCCCTCACATATACTAATGTGCCACAAACAGGAAGTTAATATCACCAACCATTCCCATTTTATTAAGGTGTATCCATATAAATGGCCCACCCTGTAGATCTTAATTCTATAGAGCATCACTGGAAACCCGGGCCACCAAAATTCTCAGCACCAGGCATACAATTGCTGTGGTTCTGGAAGCCAATGGAGATCCTGCCTACTGTTTAAGTGTTTATAATAAGTAGCAATGCCAGGCTTTTGGAGTGTGATTTTCTATATGGGACATATTTGAGGTATATGTTACACTAGCAGCGTGCGTGCAACGTCGTGGCTCCTTCCGAGTCTTTCTCAACAGCTGCTGATATGTTTAGGGAAAAACTGTTAAACTGGTTAGTATTGTATCTTAATAATCTGCGATTAGTTATTGGGGAGGGTAGTTCCTGAGAACAAGTAATCACACATATTTGGCCATTATTGACAAGCTAGAAGGGCCCACATCATCTACTGAACATGCTGTAGGTAAAGGTAGTTGGCGATGTAGGATGCTCTCAGGCTTGTCAATCACTCCTCAATAGCCATGAGTCCCCGTCCTGGTGTATGAAGCCCTGTATCTTTAAAAAATAAATGAAACAAAAAAAAAAACATATTGACATTTTGCCTAGATGTGTTAACAGTTGTGATCGCATCGACTGTCAATCATATCCACCCTTTTCGATATTGAAGCTTATATAGTAAAAAAGCTTGGATCTGACTGACTGCCTGCCAAGAAGTAGAGCACAATGTTGCACACTTTCCTAGCTTATATCACAGTGGGTCTTAGGGTTGAGACCTGGTGAGATCAAAACTTTTGACATGTATGAGCAACATATCATTTTTTTTTTCAATTATAGCAACTCTTTAAAGGGGTAGTCTAACGAAAAATAATGTATCCCCCATCCACAGGATAGGGGCTAAGTGTCTGATCACAGAGGGTCCGATCACTGGAATCCCCTGTGATCTCCTAAAAGGGTCCTGGCTCTCTAAGAGGATCGCGTGCTACAGACATCACACACTCCATTCATTCCTTATGGGAGTGCTAAAGAGAGACCCGATTGCTGTACTCGGGCATCTCCAGTGCTCCCATAGAAATGAATGGAGCATGTGACATCTGTAAATTTTGCTCTTCTCAGAGAGCCAGGTTCTGTTCTGGAAATCGCTGGGGGGTCCCCGCTGTCAGACTGTGATCAGACACTTATCCCCTATTCTGTGGATTGAGGATAAATAGTTTTCTCCAGATTATCCCTTTTAATGGAAAACAGTCAGCCTGTTCACTCACACTGAACCCAATACTGGGTTATAGTGTGAGTGAACAGGAGTCCAAGGAGGAGTCACTTACTTAAATATGTCCAATAGGTCCTGAGATTTGTCCTCTAAAAGATCCTCTGCCATATTCAGTGAATCGCGCACAGGAGGCGGGGCTCCGCCCACTCAATTTACATATTTTTCTGTGACTCCACATCCTAGTGAAGTGGGTTCACAGACTATGAATATGTCTGCTGATTGGGCAGAGCCCCACCCCCTATAGTCTAGTGAAGTGGAGTCACAGACAATGAATATATAAGCTGATTGGGCAGAGCCCCACCCCCTATAGCCTAGTGAAGGGGAGTCACAGACAATGTATATATAAGCTGATTGGGCAGAGCCCCGCCCCGTATATCCTAGTGAAGTGGAGTCACAGACAATTAATATGTAAATTGAGTCGGTGACGCCCCGCCCCTGTGCGCGATTCACTGAATTTAGCAGAGGATCTTCTGGGGGACATATCTCAGGACCTACTGGACATATTTATGTAAGTGATCCCTCGTTAGACTCCTGTTCACTCACAATATAACCCACTTTATTGGGTTTAGTATGGGTGAACAGGCTGACAGTTTTCCTTTGTGTATATGGCTTTTATAGTGGACAAGTGTGAAAAAACTCTTCATATAGAGACTTATTATTCAAAGATTTTCTTAGTATGCATGGCAAAACAAGAGAGTCTGGAAGCCAACAGTGTTTATTTTTTATTTTTTTTTATTAGTGATCCATGCTATTTATTGCTATATGGCAGAGTGACCATGAAATTAATCCTAAAAGAGGCTGACTTTTCTACACATAGATAATAACCTAAAGAAGAAGTTGTGAAAAAGTGGTACGCTTGGGATCTTTTCCACTGTCTGTACCCAAAGTTAATACAATACATGTTTTCAGCAACCGTATACTAGAAAATGAAAAATTGATTTACATAACACATGAAATAAATACCTTTTATAATGGACACTAACGAATTGGAGTTTTTTTTATTTTATTTTTATTTATTTAACTTTGCATTCTCCCAGAAGACACTTGAAGTGGATGCTTTTGTGATTTTTTTTTCCCTTTTCATCATAATCACCCTCATTTTTCAATCACAGTTTCAATTGCTGTGTGTTTGTGGTAATAATTGCTCACAAAGCATATGATAGGGAGGGAGAAGTAGATATTGAAACCGCATCTCAGGGTGCCAGAATAATGCTCGGCATACAAATTTCTAAACTGCTTAAATCATGCATAGTGTTTGAATGCTTTTTAGAGAATTGATCCTTCTCTTCTTTTTTACATTTATAGTGGATCACTCATTAACCTGAGCATGGGGCATTGGTTGCTGAGAAACTTTTTCCTTTGTGTTTTGTTTTTTTCTTTTGGCTGACAAAAACAGAGAAAATGGGAGGTGCCCAAGCTCAATACAGAATGCTTTTGGCAAAAATGTTCTTGAGTTGCCTGCATTTCTTTCCCCTGGAATTATTGAAATGGAAATAAGGAGTGCTCAAACAAAATTAAACTGTATATGCGCAAATGTAATGATATTATATATGTTATAAGTGATTGTAATAGTAGAGTAAAAGTGTTTTGGGCAAAAGTGTTGAAAGACGGCTCTAGTACCCTGTTAAGGAATACAGGTTCTAAATGGCATCCTATGGCACATTTGCCCACAGATGTTGCAGTTGTACTTGTACAATCTTTACACTTTTAGGTTGCGCAAGCTGGCATTCTATCTGAATCTGACAAATTTCAGACTCTGCAAAAAGAATGAACATGTTCATTCTTTCAGCAGAATTGTCTCGGACACGCATTTCCTTTTAATGGAGCCGTCTTGCGCTGCCTTACTAAAACAGCGCCTGCTGCACACAGAATGTCTGAGTGAATATTCTGCTGTCTCAATGAGCCCTAAGTGTCCCTAAGTGTGACCGATTGTTGTATGCAGTGGCTACTAAGATCATCACACCAGTAGTAGACAGTGTGGCGCTCATCAGCAAAGGCAAGATTGAAGCACTTATCGTGAGGCCTCCGTACTTAAACCCAACTGTGAAAAGATTCTAAATAGAACCTGTATTCACCACTAATGGTTATGTAATTCCAGTACATAGCAGTCCAGCAGTGCTATATTTTCCTTATACCTAAAGTAAATGCTCTGTCATTAGAAAAGTATTTATTCAGCATATATCAAAGGTTTTAATTTGTTGTATCAATCTAATCTATTCTCCCATGATATATCAGTGATTGGAGTAACTCTTGACTCCGCTCAGAATGGGAGTATTTATACCTGCATGTGAGGGGGTCACATCACTGATGGAAAGTGTGTATGCTTTTGAAACGTGTCTGATAACTCTATTGGTCTGCTGACACTTGTGGTGTGCTGTACTGCTTTTACTTCATTCTTCTTTTCTGCTTTTCTGCATTGAGCCAAGTGGGTATCTGTGCATTCCTATTGGGATTAGGTGAGCTGGACCTTGGTTTTCTTTTCTTGGTTCCCACGTGATTGCTAGTAACAGGTTGTTATGATTGATAGCTGCACTCCAGAGAAGAGAGTAAGATTATAAAAGCAATGTCTTGGCCATTCCTGGTTTCTTTGTATATTGTCTTTTGATGTAGAGCCAATGAACTTGCTGCTAAAAAATACTACAATGTTTTCAAGGATACCATTAATTTCAAAAGTTTTTAAAAACCTGCATGGTTTGGTGATAAGGTGATCTCAGTGTTCTCTTTTGCTGTTATTAGGATTCTCATATCCCTCTCCATGGTGCACTGCTATTTCTCATTCTCTCCATCTCATGGGGCAGGACCAGAATGGGACAGAACTTCTTTCTGCTATAGCTTGACATAGTGCTGGTAAAAGTGCAGTGAACAGGCTGGCACTGTGCTGAGCTGATGATTTACACAGTACTGTACTAAAGATGGCAATATTCCACCCTGGCCTGCTTCCTTCCTGATGTCAGAGCCACGTGTAGCGAGGAGCGGAGAGCTCATCTACACACACCCCCTCCCCCCGGCTCTGTCCTCACGGAAGGGGGCGGACCAGGGTGAAATATTGATGAGGCAGGGGGACCTGCGTGAGCCGGCCCCTTGCCTCCAGTGTGTGCTGGAGAGCTATAGCAAGGAGTTTCTAATGGGCAGAACTTCAAACATACGTAACGGAATTATGTAAATTATACTTCTTTTTACAGCTATTCACCAACACTATAACTCAATATATTGGGCTTAGTGTGGGTGAAATAGCTGTCAGATTATCTTTAAATGTTACTTAGTTTGAATACCATGTGCTAGACCTATCACTTATCATTATAAAAGAACATATCCCATATTTTATTATTTATTTCTTTTTTCTCATTTTCCCCCCAAAAAATAAATA